>NW_028273633.1:1920000-1925000 GCF_024610735.1 Ursus americanus
ACTGTTAGGGTTAGGTTTTGGGTTGGGGTTATGGTTAGGGTTAGAGTTCGGGTTAGGGTGAGGGTTCGGGTTAGGGTTAGGGTTCGGGTTAGGGTTAGGGTTCGGGTTAGGGTTAGGGTTCACGTTATGATTAGGGTTAGGGTTAGGTTTAGTGTTCGTGTTAGGGTTAGGGTTAGGGTTAGGTTTCGGGTTTCTGTTCATGTTAGGGTTAGGGTTATGGTTAGGGTTTGGGGTAGGATTCGGGTGAGGGTTAGGGTTAGGGTTCGGGTTAGGTTTAGGGTTAGGGTTTGGTTTAGGGTTAGGGTTCGGGTAGGGATAGGGTTAGGTTTAGGGTTTGGTTTAGGTTTAGGATTCGGGTACGGTTAGGGTTAGGGTTCGGCTTCAGGTTAGGGTTAGGTTAACGGTTAGGGTTTGTTTTAGGTTTAGGGTTCGGGTAGGGTTAGGGTTAGGCTGAGGTTTAGGGTTAGGGTTATGGTTAGGGTTAGGGTTCGGGTTAGGCTGAGGGTTAGGGTTAGGGTTAGGGTTAGGGTTAGGGTTAGAATTGGTGTTCGGGTTAGGGTTCGGGTTAGGGTTAGGTTTAGGGTTAGGGTTAGGGTTAGGGTTCGAGTTTGGGGTCAGGTTAGGGGTTAGGGTTAGGGTTAGGGTTAGGGTTCGGGTTAGGATTCGGTATAGGGTTAGGGTTCGGGTTAGGGTTCGGTTTCGGGTTAAGGTTAGGGTTAGGTTTATGGTTAGGTTTCGGGTTAGCGTTAGGGTTAGGGTTAGGGTTAGGGTAAGGTTTTGGTTTAGGGGTAGGGTTAGGGTTAGGGTTCACGTTACGCTTAGGGTTAGGTTTAGGGTTAGGGTTAGTTTTCGTGGTAGGGTTAGGGTTAGGGTTATGTTTCGGGTTAGGGTTAGGATTAGTGTTAGGGTTCGGGTTAGGGCTAGGGTTCTGGTTAGGGTTAGGGTTAGGGTTAGGGTCAGGGTAATGGTCAGGATCAGGCTAAGGGTCTGGGTCAGGGTATAGGGTTTGGGTTAGAGTTAGGGTTAGGGTTAGGGTTAGGGTTCGGGTTAGGGTTAGGGGTTAGGATTAGGGTTAGGGTTCGGGTTAGGGTTAGGGTAAGGGTTAGGGTTAGGGTTCGGGTTCGGGTTAGGGTTAGGGTTAGGGTTAGGGTTTGGGTTCGGGTTAGGGTTCGGGTTAGGGTTCGGGTTAGGGTTCGGGTTAGGGTTAGCGTTAGGGTTAGGGATCGGGTTAGGGTTCGGGTTAGGGTTCGGGTTAGGGTTCGGGTTCGGGTTCGGGTTAGGGTTCGGGTTAGGGTTAGGGTTCGGGTTAGGGTTAGGGTTCGGGTTAGGGTTAGGGTTCGGGTTAGGGTTCGGGTTAGGGTTAGGGTTAGGGTTAGGTTTAGGGGTTAGGGTTAGGGTTCGGGTTCGGGTTAGGGTTCGGGTTCGGGTTCGGGATCGGGTTAGGGTTAGGGTTAGGGTTAGGGGTTAGGGGTTAGGGGTTAGGGTTAGGGTTAGGGTTAGGGTCAGGGTTAGGGTCAGGGTCAGGGTTCGGGTTCGGGTTCGGGTTAGGGTTCGGGTTCGGGTTAGGGTTCGGGTTCGGGTTAGGGTTCGGGTCAGGGTTCGGTTAGGGTTAGGGTTCGGGTTAGGGTTCGGGTTAGGGTTCGGGTTAGGGATCGTGTTAGGGTTCGGGTTAGGGTTCGGGTTAGGGTTCGGGTTCGGGTTGGGGTTCGGTTTCGGGTTAGGTTTAGGGTTAGGGTTCGGGTTCGGGTTCGTGTTCGGGTTCGGGTTCGGGTTCGGGTTCGGGTTCGGGTTAGGGTTAGGGTTAGGGTTAGGCTTAGGGTTAGGGTTAGGCTTAGGGTTAGGGTTTGGTTTAGGGTTAGGGTTCGGGTAGCGTTAGGGTTAGGGTTAGGGTTAGGGTTAGGGTTAGGTTTCGGGTTCGGTTTATGGTTAGGGTTAGGGTTAGGGTTAGGGTTAGGCTTAGGGTTAGGGTTAGGCTTAGGGTTAGGGTTTGGTTTAGGGTTAGGGTTCGGGTAGCTTTAGGGTTAGGGTTAGGGTTAGGGTTAGGGTTACGATTCGGTTTAGGGTTAGCGTTCGGGTTAGGGTTACGGTTAGGGTTAGGGTTAGGGTTCGGGTTAGGGTTAGGGTTAGGTTAGGGTTAGGGTTAGGGTTAGGGTTAGAGTTCGGGTTAGGGATCGGGTTAGGGTTAGGTTTTGGATTCGGGTTCGGGTTCACGTTAGGGTTAGGGTTAGGGTTCGGGTTAGGGTTAGTGTTCGGGTTCTGATTATGGTTAGGGTTAGGGTTAGGGTTAGGGTTAGGGTTACGGTTAGGGTTACGGTTAGGGTTAGGGTTAGGGTTAGGGTTAGGGTTCGGGTTAGGTTTCGGGTTGATGTTCGCGTCAGGGTTAGTGTTCAGGTTCGGGTCAGGGTTCAGGTTAGGGTGAGGGTCAGGGTCAGTGTCAGGGTTTAGGGTTTAGGGTCAGGGTCAGGGTCAGGTTTAAGGTTAGGTTCAGGGTCAGGTTTGATGGTTTAGGGTGAGGGTTAGGGTCAGGGTCATGGTCAGGGTCAGGGTTAGGTTTCGTGATTAGGATTCGGGTCAGGTTCGGGTTCGGTTTTGGGATAGGGTTCGGGTTAGGGTTCGGGTGAGGGTTCGCATTAGGGTTTGGGTTCATGTAAGGGTTCGGGTTAGGGTTAGGCTTAGGGTTAGGGGTTTGGTTTCGGGTTCAGGTTCGGGGTTTGGGTTCGGGTTCAGGTTCGCGTCAGGGTTAGGCTTCAGGTTCCGGTCAGGGTTCGGGTTAGGGTTAGGGTCAGGGTCAGTGTCAGGGTTAGGGTTAGGGTCAAGGTCAGTGTTTAGGGATTAGGGTTAGGGTGAGGGTACGGGTTAGGGTTAGGGTTACGGTTAGGGTTCGGGTTAGGGTTAGGGTTAGGGTTTGGGTTAGGGTTAGGGTTCGGGTAGGGTTAGGGTTAGGGTTCGGGTATGGGTTAGGGTTAGGGAACGGTTCGGGTTCGGGTTAGGGTTAGGTTTCGGGTTAGGGTTTGAGTTAGGGTTAGGGTTAGGGTTCGGGTTAGGGTTTGAGTTAGGGCCAGGGTTCGGGTTAGTTTTAGGGTTAGGGTTAGGGTTCTTGTAGGGTTAGGGTTAGGGTTAGGGTTAGGGGTTCGGGTTCGGGGTTCGGGTTCGGGTTAGGTTTTGGGTTCAAATTCGCGTCAGGTTTAGTGTTCTGGTTCGGGTCAGGTTTCGGTTAGCGTTCGGTTTCGGGTTAAGGTTAGGGTTAGGGTTATGGTTACGGTTCGGGTTAGGGTTAGGGTTAGGTTTAGGGTTAGGGTTTGGTTTAGGATTAGGGTTCGGGTAGGGTTAGCGTTAGGGTTCGGGTCGGGTTACGCTGAAGTTTAGGGTTAGGGTTATTGTTCGGGTTAGGGTTAGGTTTCGGGTTAGGGTTACTTTTAGGGTTAGGTTTTGGGTTGGGGTTAGGGTTAGGGTTAGAGTTCGGGTTAGGGTGAGGGTTTGGGTTAGGGTTAGGGTTCGGGTTAGGGTTAGGGTTAGGGTTAGGGTTCACGTTATGGTTAGGGTTAGGGTTAGGTTTAGTGTTCGTGTTAGGGTTAGGGTTAGGGTTAGGTTTTGGGTTTCTGTTCATGTTAGGGTTAGGGTTAGGGTTAGGGTTTAGGTTAGGATTCGGGTGAGGGTTAGGGTTAGGGTTCGGGTTAGGTTTAGGGTTAGGGTTTGGTTTAGGGTTAGGGTTCGGGTAGGGTTAGGGTTAGGTTTAGGGTTTGGTTTAGGGTTAGGGTTCAGGTAGGGTTAGGGTTAGGGTTCGGCTTCAGGTTAGGGTTAGGTTTACGGTTAGGGTTTGTTTTAGGGTTAGGGTTCGGGTAGGGTTAGGGTTAGGGTTAGGGTTCAGGTCAGGTTTTGGGTTTGGGTTAGGGTCAGGGTCAGCATCAGGGTTTAGGGTCTAGGGTCAGGGTCAGGTTCATGGTCAGGATCAGGGTTAGTGTTAGGGTCACGGTGAGGTTTTAGGGTTTACGTTTAGGGTTAGGGATAGGGTTCGGGTTCGGGTTAGGGTTAGGGTTCGCGTTTGGGTTATGGTTCGGGTTCGGGTTCGTTTTCGGTTAGGGTTAGGGTTAGTGTTAGGGTTAGAATTGGTGTTCGGGTTAGGGTTCGGGTTAGGGTTAGGTTTAGGGTTAGGGTTAGGGTTAGGGATTCGGGTTTGGGGTCAAGTTAGGGGTTCGCGTTCAGGTTCGGGTTCAAGTTCGCATCACGGTTAGTGTTCAGGTTCGGGTCAGGGTTCGGTTTAGGGTTAGGGTCAGGGTCAGGGTCAGGGTTTAGGGTTTAGGGTCAGGGTAAGGGTCAGGGTCAGGTTTAGGGTTAGGGTTAGGGTCATGGTTCGGGTTAGGGTTCGGGTTAGGGTTAGGGTTCGGGTTAGGGTTCGGTTTCGGGTTAAGGTTAGGGTTAGGGTTATGCTTAGGGTTCGCGTTAGCGTTAGGGTTAGGGTTAGGGTTAGGGTTTGGTTTAGGGTTAGGGTTAGGGTTAGGGTTCACGTTAGGGTTACGTTTAGGGTTAGGGTTAGTTTTCGTGTTAGGGTTAGGGTTAGGGTTAGGTTTCGGGTTCAGGTTCATGTTAAGGTTAGGGTTCGGGTTAGGGTTAGGGTTAGGTTTCGTGTTAGGGTTAGGATTAAGGTTAGGGTTCGGGTTAGGACTAGGGTTCTGGTTAGGGTTATGGTTCGGTTTAGGGTTAGAGTTTGGGTTAGGGTTCTGTTTCCGGTAGGGTTACGGTTAGGATTCGGGTTCAGGTTCGTGTTAGGCTGAGGGTTAGGGTTAGTGTTAGGTTTAGGGTTCGGGTTACGTTTCAGGTTCGGGTTCGAGTAAGGGTTAGGGTAAGGGTTAGGATTAGGAGAGGGTTAGGGTTAGGGTTACTGTTAGGGTTAGGTTTTGGGTTAGGGTTCGTGTTAGGGTACAGGTTAGGGTTAGGGTTCGGGTTAGGGTTAGGTTTAGGGTTATATTTCGGGTATGGTTAGGGTTAGGGTTAGAGTTCTG
>NW_028273633.1:1927500-1955000 GCF_024610735.1 Ursus americanus
TTCGGGTTAGGGTTACTTTTAGGGTTAGGTTTTGGGTTGGGGTTAGGGTTAGGGTTAGAGTTCGGGTTAGGGTGAGGGTTTGGGTTAGGGTTAGGGTTCGGGTTAGGGTTAGGGTTAGGGTTAGGGTTCACGTTATGGTTAGGGTTAGGGTTAGGTTTAGTGTTCGTGTTAGGGTTAGGGTTAGGGTTAGGTTTTGGGTTTCTGTTCATGTTAGGGTTAGGGTTAGGGTTAGGGTTTAGGTTAGGATTCGGGTGAGGGTTAGGGTTAGGGTTCGGGTAGGGTTAGGGTTTGGTTTAGGGTTAGGGTTCGGGTAGGGTTAGGGTTAGGTTTAGGGTTTGGTTTAGGGTTAGGGTTCGGGTAGGGTTAGGGTTAGGGTTCGGCTTCAGTTTAGGGTTAGGTTTACGGTTAGGGTTTGTTTTAGGGTTAGGGTTCGGGTAGGGTTAGGGTTAGGGTTAGGGTTAGGGTTCAGGTCAGGTTTTGGGTTTGGGTTAGGGTCAGGGTCAGCGTCAGGGTTTAGGGTCTAGGGTCAGGGTCAGGTTCATGGTCAGGATCAGGGTTAGTGTTAGGGTCACGGTGAGGTTTTAGGGTTTAAGTTTAGGGTTAGGGATAGGGTTCGGGTTCGGGTTAGGGTTAGGGTTCGCGTTTGGGTTATGGTACGGGTTCGGGTTCGTTTTCGGTTAGGGTTAGGGTTAGGGTTAGGGTTAGAATTCGTGTTCGGTTTAGGGTTCGGGTTAGGGTTAGGTTTAGGGTTAGGGTTAGGGTTAGGGGTTCGGGTTTGGGGTCAGGTTAGGGGTTCGCGTTCAGGTTCGGGTTCAAGTTCGCATCACGGTTAGTGTTCAGGTTCGGGTCAGGGTTCGGTTTAGGGTTAGGGTCAGGGTCAGGGTCAGGGTTTAGGGTTTAGGGTCGGGGTAAGGGTCAGGGTCAGGTTTAGGGTTAGGGTTAGGGTTATGGTTCGGGTTAGGGTTCGGGTTAGGGTTAGGGTTCGGGTTGGGGTTCGGTTTCGGGTTAAGGTTAGGGTTAGGGTTATGGTTAGGGTTCGCGTTAGCGTTAGGGTTAGGGTTAGGGTTAGGGTTTGGTTTAGGGTTAGGGTTAGGGTTAGGGTTCACGTTAGGGTTAGGTTTAGGGTTAGGGTTAGTTTTCGTGTTAGGGTTAGGGTTAGGGTTAGGTTTCGGGTTCAGGTTCATGTTAAGGTTAGGGTTCGTGTTATGGTTAGGGTTAGGTTTCGTGTTAGGGTTAGGATTAAGGTTAGGGTTCGGGTTAGGGCTAGGGTTCTGGTTAGGGTTATGGTTCGGTTTAGGGTTAGGGTTTGGGTTAGGGTTCTGTTTCGAGTAGGGTTACGGTTAGGATTCGGGTTCAGGTTCGTGTTAGGCTGAGGGTTAGGGTTAGTGTTAGGTTTAGGGTTCGGGTTACGTTTCAGGTTCGGGTTCGAGTAAGGGTTAGGGTAAGGGTTAGGATTAGGAGAGGGTTAGGGTTAGGGTTACTGTTAGGGTTAGGTTTTGGGTTAGGGTTCGTGTTAGGGTACGGGTTAGGGTTAGGGTTCGGGTTAGGGTTAGGTTTAGGGTTATATTTCGGGTATGGTTAGGGTTAGGGTTAGAGTTCTGGTTAGGATTCGGGTTCGGGTTAGGGTTCGGGTTAGGGCTAGGGTTCGGGTTAGGGTTAGGGTTCGGGTTAGGGGTTCGGGTTTGGGTTCGTGTTAGGGATTCGGGTTCGGGTTAGGGTTAGGGTTCGGGTTCAGATTCATGTCAGGGTTAGGGTTTGGGTTCCGGTCAGGGTTCGGGTTAGGGTAGGGTCAGGGTCAGGGTCAGGGTTTAGGGTTTAGAGTCAGGGTCAGGGTCAGGGTTAGGTTTGGGGTCAGGGTCAGGTATTAGGGTTTAGGGTTAGGATTAGGGTCAGGGTCATGGTCAGGATCAGGGTCAGGGTCAGTGTCAGGGTTAGGGTTAGTGTTCGTGTTCGGTTGACAGTTCGCGTCGGGTTCCGGTTCGGGTTAGGGATGGGGTTAGGGTTAGTGTTCGGGTTAGGGTTCGGCTTAGGGTTAGGTTTCGGGTAAGGGTTCAGGTTCGGGTTCGGGTTACGGTACGGGTTATGGTTAGGGTTAGGGTTAGGGTCGGGTTAGTTTTAGGGTTAGGGTTAGGGTTAGGGTTACGGTTAGGGTTCGGGTTAGGGTTAGGTTTCAGCTTAGGGTTAGGGTTCTGGTTAGGGTTAGGGTTCGGGTTAGGGTTAGGATCAGGGTCAGGGTTTAGGGATTAGGGTCAGTGTCAGGGTCAGCGTTAGGTTTAGGGTGAGGGTCATGGTTAGGGTTAGGGTCAGGGTCAGGTTTTAGGGTTTGGGGTTTGGGTTAGGTTCAGGGTTAGGATTAGGGTTAGGGTTAGGGTTAGGGTTCGGATTCGGTTTAGGCTTAGGGTTAGGGTTTGTGTTCGGGTTAGGGTTAGGTTTAGGGTTAGGGTTAGGCTGAGGTTTAGGGTTAGGGTTATGGTTAGGGTTAGGGTTCGGGTTAGGCTGACGGTTAGTGTTAGGGTTAGGGTTTGGTTTAAGGTTAGGGTTCGGGTTCAAGTTCACTTCAGGGTTAGTGTTCGGGTTAGGGTTAGGGTAAGGGTTAAGTTAGGGTTAGAATTCGGATTCGGGTTAGGCTGAGGGTTAGGGTTAGGTTTAGGGTCCTTTTAGGGTTCAGGTTAGGGTTAGCGTTCGGTTTAGGACTAGGGTTCGGGTTAGGGTTACGGTTCAGTTTAGGGTTAGAGTTCGGGTAAGGGTTCGGGTTCGGGTTAGGGTACGGGTTACGGTTAGGGTTAGGGTTAGGGTTCGGGTTCGGGTTAGGGTTAAGTTAGGGTTAGGGTTAGGGTTAGGGTTAGGGTTAGGGTTCGGGTTATGGTTTGAGTTAGGGTTAGGGTTAGGGTTAGGGTTAGGCTTAGGGTTAGGGTTTGGTTTAGGGTTAGAGTTCGGGTAGTGTTAGGGTTATGGTTAGGGTTAGGGTTAGGTTTCGTGTTCGGGTTATGGTTCGGGTTAGGGTTAGGTTTTGGATTCGGGTTCGGGTTCATGTTAGGGTTAGGGTTAGGGTTCGGGTTAGGGTTAGGGTTCGGGTTCCGATTATGGTTAGGGTTAGGGTTAGGGTTACGGTTAGGGTTAGGGTTAGAATTAGGGTTAGGGTTAGGGTTAGGGTTAGTGTTCGGGTTAGGGTTAGGGTTACGGTTAGGGTTTGGGTTAGGGTTAGGGTTCGGATAGGTTAGGGTTAGGGTTAGGGTTAGGATTAGGGTTAGTGTTCGGGTTAGGGTTACGGTTAGGGTTTGGGTTAGGGTTAGGGTTCGGATAGGGTTAGGGTTAGAGTTAGGGCTCAGATTCGGGTTAGGGTTAAGTTTAATGTTAGTGTTAGAGTCATGGTTAGGGTTAGCGTTCGTGTTAGGGTTCGGGTGAGAGTTAGGGTTAGGGTTAGGGTTAGGGTTCGGGTTAGGTTTCGGGTTGATGTTCGCGTCAGGGTTAGTGTTCAGGTTCGGGTCAGGGTTCAGGTTAGGGTGAGGGTCAGGGTCAGTGTCAGGGTTTAGGGTTTAGGGTCAGGGTCAGGGTCAGTTTTAAGGTTAGGTTCAGTGTCAGGTTTGAGGGTTTAGGGTGAGGGTTAGGGTCAGGGTCATGGTCAGGGTCAGGGTTAGGTTTCGTGATTAGGGTTCGGGTCAGGTTCGGGTTCGGTTTAGGGATAGGGTTCGGGTTAGGGTTCGGGTGAGGGTTCGCATTAGGGTTTGGGTTCATGTAAGGGTTCGGGTTAGGGTTAGGCTTAGGGTTAGGGGTTTGGTTTCGGGTTCAGGTTCGGGGTTTGGGTTCGGGTTCAGGTTCGCGTCAGGGTTAGGCTTCAGGTTCCGGTCAGGGTTTGGGTTAGGGTTAGGGTCAGGGTCAGTGTCAGGGTTAGGGTTAGGGTCAAGGTCAGTGTTTAGGGATTAGGGTTAGGGTGAGGGTACGGGTTAGGGTTAGGGTTACGGTTAGGGTTCGGGTTAGGGTTAGGGTTTCGGTTAGGGTTAGGGTTCGGGGAGGGTTAGGGTTAGGGTTCGGGTATGGGTTAGGGTTAGGGAAGGGTTCGGGTTCGGGTTAGGGTTAGTGTTCGGGTTAGGGTTTGAGTTAGGGTTAGGGTTAGGGTTTGGGTTAGGGTTTGAGTTAGGGCCAGGGTTCGGGTTAGTTTTAGGGTTAGGGTTAGGGTTCTTGTAGGGTTAGGGTTAGGGTTAGGGTTAGGGGTTCGGGTTCGGGGTTCGGGTTCGGGTTAGGTTTTGGGTTCAAAATCGCGTCAGGTTTAGTGTTCTGGTTCGGGTCAGGTTTCGGTTAGCGTTCGGTTTCGGGTTAAGGTTAGGGTTAGGGTTATGGTTACGGTTCGGGTTAGGGTTAGGGTTAGGTTTAGGGTTAGGGTTTGGTATAGGATTAGGGTTAGGGTTAGGGTTAGGGTGAGGGTTAGGGTTAGGGTTACTGTTAGGGTTAGGGTTAGGGTTAGGGTGAGGATTAGGGTTAGGGTTAGTGTTCGGGTTAGGGTTAGGTATCAGGTTAGGGTTAATGTTAGGGTTAGGTTTCGGGTTGGGGTTATGGTTAGGGTTAGGGTTCGGGTTAGGGTGAGGGTTCGGGTTCGGGTTAGGGTTAGGGTTCGGGTTAGGGTTAGGGTTAGGGTTAGGGTTCACGTTATTGTTAGGGTTAGGGTTAGGTTTAGTGTTCCTGTTAGGGTTAGGGTTAGGGTTAGGTTTCGGGTTTCTGTTCATGTTAGGGTTAGGGTTAGGGTTAGGGTTTGGGGTAGGATTCGGGTGAGGGTTAGGGTTAGGGTTCGGGTTCGGTTTAGGGTTAGGGTTTGGTTTAGGGTTAGGGTTCGGGTAGGGTTAGGGTTAGGTTTAGGGTTTGGTTTAGGGTTAGGGTTCGGGTAGGGTTAGGGTTAGGGTTCGGCTTCAGGTTAGGGTTAGGTTTACGGTTAGGGTTTGTTTTAGGGTTAGGGTTCGGGTAGGGTTAGGGTTAGGCTGAGGTTTAGGGTTAGGGTTATGGTTAGTGTTAGGGTTCGGGTTAGGCTGAGGGTTAGGGTTAGGGTTAGGGTTAGGGTTAGAATTGGTGTTCGGGTTAGGGTTCGGGTTAGGGTTAGGTTTAGGGTTAGGGTTAGGGTTAGGGGTTCGAGTTTGGGGTCAGGTTAGGGGTTAGGGTTAGGGTTAGGGTTAGGGTTAGGGTTCGGGTTAGGATTCGGTATAGGGTTAGGGTTCGGGTTAGGGTTCGGTTTCGGGTTAAGGTTAGGGTTAGGTTTATGGTTAGGTTTCGGGTTAGCGTTAGGGTTAGGGTTAGGGTTAGGGTAAGGGTTTGGTTTCGGGTTAGGGTTAGGGTTAGTGTTCACGTTACGCTTAGGGTTAGGTTTAGGGTTAGGGTTAGTTTTCGTGGTAGGGTTAGGGTTAGGGTTCGGTTTCGGGTTAGGGTTAGGATTAGTGGTAGGGTTCGGGTTAGGGCTAGGGTTCTGGTTAGGGTTAGGGTTAGGGTTAGGGTCAGGGTAATGGTCAGGTTCAGGCTAAGTGTCTGGGTCAGGGTGTAGGGTTTGGGTTCCAGTTAGGGTACGGGTCAGGTAAGAGACCACAGTGCCCAGGCACCGTCTGAGCTCTTCCCTCATCCCGGCGGTTTTCCTAGCAGGAGTTCAACCCCAACGAAAACAGCCCGGAGACCCGCAGGGGCCCAAACGGCTTCCGACGAACAATATGCTCTTGCTGTGGAAAACCTATCCCAAGTGGGTGTAGCCAGGTCAACAAAATGCCACACACCAAGGTGGAAGAGACAACATGGCCCAAGCATGGTCTAAGACCCTACCTCGTCTCTGTGCTTTGGGGAGCCGAAGGGACTCCCGAGGCACAGGGCCCTGAGGCGCGTTGGGCAGAGAGCCGGCCTACCATGGAAAAACTTTCCGGAGGTGCAGACCCTATCCCAAGGGGTGGTGGCAAGGGAAAAAAATGCCATCTCCTTCTCTGGAAGAAACCCCAGTGCCCAGCCATGTTCTAAGCCCTCCTCTCCTCCCTGGGCTTCTGGCAGCAGGAGTGAAAAGAGAGGAGCACAGCACTGGGACCCGATTGACAGAAACCGGCTTCCCCCGAGGAAGTCCTTCTCCACGTGCAGACATGCTCCCAGGTGCCTGTTGCAAGGTGAAGGAAATGCCATACACTGACCTGGAAGAGACCACAGGGCCCAGGCACAGTCTGAGCCCTTCCCTCATCCCGGCGGTTTTGCTTGCAGGAGGTCCACCGCAACAAACACAGCCCGGAGACCCCCTGGGGCCCAAACGGCTTCCGACGAACAATATGCTCTTGCTGCGGAAAACCTATCCCAAGTGGGGGTAGCCAGGTCAACAAAATGCCACACACCCAGGTGTAAGAAACAACATTGCCCAGGCACGGTCTAAGCCCCTCACCTCGTCCCTGTGCTTTGGGGAGCCGGAGGGACAGCCGAGGCCCACGGCCCTGAGAACCCTTTGCAAAAAGCCGGCTTCCCACGGAAACAGCTTTCCTGAGGTGCAGACCCTATCCCAAGGGGTGGTGGCAAGGGAAAGCAAATGCCATCCCCTTCTCTGGAAGAAACCCCAGTGCCCAGCCATGTTCTAAGCCCTCCCCTCTTCCCTGGGCTTCTGGCAGCAGGAGAGAAAAGAGAGGAGCACAGCACTGGGACCCGTTTACAAAAACCGGCTTCCCACAAGGAAGTCCTTCTCCACGTGCAGAAATTCTCCCCAGTGCCTGTGGCAAGGTGAAAGAAATGCCATACACTGACCTGGAAGAGACCACAGGGCCCAGGCACAGTCTGAGCCCTTCCCTCATCCCGGCGGTTTTGCTAGCAGGAGTTCAACCCCAACGAACACAGCCCGGAGACCCCCTGGGGCCCAAACGGCTTCCGACAAACAATATGCTCTTGCTGTGGAAAACCTATCCCAAGTGGGGGTAGCCAGGTCAACAAAATGCCACACACCCAGGTGGATGAAACAACATTGCCCAGGCATGGTCTAAGCCCCTCACGTCATCCCTGTGCTTTGGGGATCTGGAGGGACCCCCGAGGCCCACGGCCCTGAGGCCCGTTGGGCAGAAAGCCGGCTTCCCAAGGAAACAGCTTTCCTGAGGTGCAGACCCTCTCCCAAGTGGTTGTGGCAAGGGAAAGCAAATGCCATCCCCTTCTCTGGAAGAAACCCCAGTGCCCAGCCATGTTCTAAGCCCTCCCCTCCTCACTGGGCTTCTGGCAGCAGGAGAGAAAAGAGAGGAGCACAGCAATGGGACTCTTTGACAGAAACCGGCTTCCCACGAGGAAGTCCTTCTCCACGTGCAGACATGCTTCCCAGTGCCTGTGGCAAGGTGAAGGAAATGCCATACACTGACCAGGAAGAGACCACAGGGCCCAGGCACAGTCTGAGCACTTGCCTCATCCCGGCGGTTTTGTTAGCAGGAATTCCACCACAAGGAACACAGCCCGGAGACCCCCTGGGGCCCAAACGGCTTCCGAAGAACAATATGCTCTTGCTGTGGAAAACCTATCCCAAGTGGGGGTAGCCAGGTCAACAAAATGCCAAACACCCAGGTGTAAGAAACAACATTGCCCAAGCATGGTCTAAGCCACTCACCTCGTCCCTGTGCTTTGGGGAGCCGGAGGGACAGCCGAGCCCCACGGCCCTGAGACCAGTTTGGCCAAAAGCCGGCTTCCCACGGAAACAATTTTCCTGAGGTGCACACCTTCTCACAAGTATTTGTGGCAAGGTAAAGCAAATGCCATCCCCTTCTCTGGAAGAAACCACAGTGCTCAGCCATGTTCTAAGCCCTCCCATCCTCTCTGGGCTTCTGGCAGCAGGAGTGAAAAGAGAGGAGCAGAGCACTGGGACCCGTTTAACAAAAACCGGCTTCCCATGCGAAAGTCTTTCTCCACGTGCAGACATGCTCCCAGGTGCCTGTGGCAAGGGGAAGGAAATGCCATACACTCACCTGGAAGAGACCACAGGGCCCAGGCACAGTCTGAACCCTTCCCTCAACCCGGCGGTTTTGCTAGCAGGAGTTCAACCCCAACGAACACAGCCCGGAGACCCCTGGGGCAAAAACGGCTTCCGACGAACAAGAGGTGCTTGCTGTGGAAAACCTATCCCAAGTGGGAGTAGCCAGGTCAACGAAATGCCACACACCCAGGTGTAAGAAACAACATTGCCCAGGCACGGTCCAAGCCCCTCACCTCGTCCCTGTGCTTTGGGGAGCCGGAGGGACACCCGAGGCCCACGGCCCTGAGACCCCTTTGCAAAAAGCCGGCTTCCCACGGAAACAGTTTTCCTGAGGTGCAGACCCTATCCCAAGTGGTTGTGGCAACGTAATGCAAAAGCCCTCCACTTCTCTGGAAGAAACCACAGTGCCCAGCCATGTTCTAAGCCCTCCCATCCTCCCTGGGCTTCTGGCAGCAGGAGTGAAAAGAGAGGAGTAGGGCACTGGGACCCGTTTGAGAAAAACCGGCTTCCCACGCGAAAGTCTTTCTCCACGTGCAGACATGCTCCCAGGTGCCTGTGGCAAGGGGAAGGAAATGCCATACACTGACCTGGAAGAGACCACAGGGCCCAGGCACAGTCTGAACCCTTCCCTCATCCCGGCGGTTTTGCTAGCAGGAGTTCCCCAACGAACACAGCCCGGAGACCCCTGGGGCAAAAACGGCTTCCGACGAACAATAGGTGCTTGCTGTGGAAAACCTATCCCAAGTGGGGGTAGCCAGGTCAACGAAATGCCACACACCCAGGTGTAAGAAACAACATTGCCCAGGCATGGTCCAAGCCCCTCACCTCGTCCCTGTGCTTTGGGGAGCCGGAGGGACACCCGAGGCCCACGGCCCTGAGACCCCTTTGCAAAAAGCCGGCTTCCCACGGAAACAGTTTTCCTGAGGTGCACACCCTCTCACAAGTGGTTGTGGCAAGGTAAAGCAAATGCCCTCCACTTCTCTGGAAGAAACCACAGTGCCCAGCCATGTTCTAAGCCCTCCCATCCTCCCTGGGCTTCTGGCAGCAGGAGTGAAAAGGGAGGAGCAGGGCACTGGGACCCGTTTGACAAAAACCGGCTTCCCACGGGAAAGTCCTTCTCCACGTGCAGACATGCTCCCCAGTGCCTGTGGCAAGGGGAAGGAAATGCCATACACTGACCCGGAGGAGACCACAGGGCCCAGGCACAGTCTGAGCCCTTCCCTCATCCGGGCGGTTTTGCTAGCAGGAGTTCAACCCCAAGGAACACAGCCCGGAGACCCCCTGGGGCCCAAACGGCTTCCGATGAACAATATGCTCTTGCTGTGGAAAACCTATCCCAAGTGGGGGTAGCCTGGTCAACAAAATGGCATACACCCAGGTGGAAGAAAGAACATGGCTCAGGCATGGTCAAAGCCCCTCACCTCGTCCCTGTGCTCTTGGGGAGCCGGAGGGAACCCCGAGGCCCACGGCCCTGAGGCCCGTTGGGCAGAAAGCCGGCTTCCCACGGAAACAGATTTCCTGAGGTGCAGACCCTATCCCAAGGGCTGGTGGCAAGGGAAAGCAAATGCCATCCCCTTCTCTGGAAGAAACGCCAGTGCCCAGGCATGCTTTAACCCCTCCTATCCTCCATGGGCTTATGGCAGCAGGAGTGAAAAGAGAGGAGCACAGCACTAGGAGCGTTTGACAGAAACCGGCTTCCCACGAGGAAGTCCTTCTCCACGTGCAGACATGCTCCCCAGTGCCTGTGCCAAGGTGAAGGAAATACCATACACTGACCTGGAAGAGACCACAGGGCCCAGGCACAGTCTGAGCCCTTTCCTCATCCCAGCAGTTTAGCTAGCAGGAGTTCAAGCCCAAGGAACACTGCCTGGAGACCCCTGGGGCAAAAACTGCTTCTGAGGAACAATAGGTGCTTGCTCTGGAAAACATATGCAAATGTGAGTAGCCAGGTCAACAAAATGCCATACACCCAGGTGGAAGAAAGAACATGGCTCAGGCATGGTCTAAGCCCCTCACCTCGTCCCTGTGCTTTGGGAAGCCAGAGGGACCCCCGAAGTCCACGGCCCTGAGGCCCGTTTGGCAGAAAGCCGGCTTCCCAAGGAAACAGTTTTCCTGAGGTGCAGACTCTATCCCAAGGGGTGGTGGCAATGAAAGCAAATGCCATCCCCTTCTCTGGAAGAAACCCCAGTGCCCAGCCATGTTCTAAGCCCTCCCCTCCTCCCTGGACTTCTGGCTGCAGGAGTGAAAAGAGAGGAGCACAGCATTGGGACCATTTTACAGAAACCGGTTTCCCAGGGGGAAGTCCTTATCCACGTGCAGACATGCTCCCCAGTGCCTGTGGCAAGGGGAAGGAAATGCCATACACTGACCTGGAAGAGACCACAGGGCCCAGGCACAGTCTGAACCCTTCCCTCATCCCGGCAGTTTTGCTAGCAGGAGTTCAACCCCAACGAACACAGCCCGGAGACCCTGAGGCAAAAACGGCTTCCGACGAACAAGAGGTGCTTGACTGGAAAACCTATCCCAAGTGGGGGTAGCCAGGTCAACAAAATGCCACACACCCAGGTGTAAGAAACAACACTGCCCAGGCACGGTCTAAGCCCCTCACCTCGTCCCTGTGCTTTGGGGAGCCGGAGGGAAAGCCGATCCCCCCGGCCCTGAGACCCCTTTGCAAACAGCCGGCTTCCCACAGAAACAGTTTTCCTGAGGTGCAGACCCTATCCCAAGTGGTTGTGGCAACGTAATGCAAATGCCCTCCACTTCTCTGGAAGAAACCACAGTGCCCAGCCATGTTCTAAGCCCTCCCCTCCTCCCTGGGCTTCTGGCAGCAGGAGTGAAAAGAGAGGAGCAGAGCACTGGGACCTGTTTGACAAAAACCGGCTTCCCACGGGAAAGTCTTTCTCCAGGTGCAGACATGCTCCCAGGTGCCTGTGGCTATGGGAAGGAAATGCCATACACTGACATGGAAGAGACCACAGGGCCCAGGCACAGTCTGAACACTTCCCTCATCCCGGCGGTTTTGCTAGCAGGAGTTCAACCCCAACGAACACAGCCCAGAGACCCCTGGGGCAAAACCGGCTTCCGACGAACAATAGGTGCTTCCTGTGGAAAACCTATCCCAAGTGGGGGTAGCCAGGTCAACGAAATGCCACACCACCAGGTGTAAGAAACAACATTGCCCAGGCACGGTCTAAGCCCCTCACCTCGTCCCTGTGCTTTGGGGAGCCGGAGGGACAGCCGAGGCCCACGGCCCTGAGACCCCTTTGCAAAAAGCCGGCTTCCCACGGAAACAGCTTTCCTGAGGTGCAGACCCTATCCCAAGGGGTGGTGGCAAGGGAAAGCAAATGCCATCCCCTTCTCTGGAAGAAACCCCAGTGCCCAGCCTTGTTCTAAGCCCTCCCCTCCTCCCTGGGCTTCTGGCAGCAGGAGAGAAAAGAGAGGAGCACAGCACTGGGACCCGTTGACAAAAACCAGCTTCCCACAAGGAAGTCCTTCTCCACGTGCAGAAATTCTCCCCACTGCCTGTGGCAAGGTGAAAGAAATGCCATACACTGACCTGGAAGAGACCACAGGGCCCAGGCACAGTCTGAGCCCTTCCCTCATCCCGGCGGTTTTGCTAGCAGGAGTTCAACCCCAACGAACACAGCCCGGAGACCCCCTGGGGCCCAAACGGCTTCCGACAAACAATATGCTCTTGCTGTGGAAAACCTATCCCAAGTGGGGGTAGCCAGGTCAACAAAATGCCACACACCCAGGTGGATAAAACAACATTGCGCAGGCATGGTCTAAGCCACTCACCTCGTCCCTGTGCTTTGGGGATCTGGAGGGACCCCCGAGGCCCACGGCCCTGAGGCCCGTTGGGCAGAAAGCAGACTTCCCAAGGAAACAGCTTTCCTGAGGTGCAGACCTTATCCCAAGGGGTGGTGGCAAGGGAAAGCAAATGCCATCCCCTTCTCTGGAAGAAACCCCAGTGCCCAGCCATGTTCTAAGCCCTCCCCTCCTCACTGGGCTTCTGGCAGCAGGAGAGAAAAGAGAGGAGCACAGCAATGGGACTCTTTGACAGAAACCGGCTTCCCACGAGGAAGTCCTTCTCCACGTGCAGACATGCTTCCCAGTGCCTGTGGCAAGGTGAAGGAAATGCCATACACTGACCAGGAAGAGACCACAGGGCCCAGGCACAGTCTGAGCACTTGCCTCATCCCGGCGGTTTTGTAAGCAGGAATTCCACCACAAGGAACACAGCCCGGAGACCCCCTGGGGCCCAAACGGCTTCCGAAGAACAATATGCTGTTGCTGTGGAAAACCTATCCCAAGTGGGGGTAGCCAGGTCAACAAAATACCACACACCCAGGTGGAAGAAACAACATGGCCCAAGCATGGTCTAAGCCCCTCACTTCGTCCCTGTGCTTTCGGGAGCCGGAGGGACCCCCGAAGCCCACGGCCCTGAGACCCGTTTGGCAGAAAGCCGGCCTCCCACGGGAACAGCTTTCGTGAATTGCAGACCCTATCCCAAGGGGTGGTGGTAAGGGAAAGCAAATTCCATCTCCTCCTCTGCAATAAACCCCAGTGCCCAGCCATGTTCTAAGCCCTCCCCTCCTCCCTGGGCTTCTAGCAACAGGAGTGAAAAGAGAGGAGGACAGCACTGGGACGCTTTGACAGACACCGGCTTCCACGAGGAAGTCCTTCTCCACGTGCAGACATGCTCCCCAGTGCCTGTGGCAAGGTGAAGGAAATACCATACACTGACCTGGAAGAGACCACAGGGCCCAGGCACAGTCTGAGACCTTCCCTCATCCCGGCGGTTTTGCTAGCAGGAGTTCTACCACAACGAACACAGCCCGGAGACCCCCTGGGGCCCAAATGGCTTCCGACAAACAATATGCTCTTGCTGTAGAAAACCTATCCCAAGTGAGGGTAGCCAGGTCAACAAAATGCCACACAACCAGGTGGAAGAAACAACATGGCCCAGGCATGGTGTAAGCCCCTCACCTCGTCCCTGTGCTTTGGGGAGCCGGAGGGACAGCCGAGCCCCACGGCCCTGAGACCCCTTTGCAAAAAGCCGGCTTCCCACGGAAACAGTTTTCCTGAGGTGCAGACCCTCTCCCAAGTGGTTGTGGCAAGGTAAAGCAAATGCCCTCCACTTCTCTGGAAGAAACCACAGTGCCCAGCCATGTTCTAAGCCCTCCCATCCTCCCTGGGCTTCTGGCAGCAGGAGTGAAAAGAGAGGAGCAGAGCACTGGGACTCGTTTGACAAAAACCGGCTTCCCACAGGAAAGTCTTTCTCCACGTGCAGACATGCTCCCAAGTGCCTGTGGCAAGGGGAAGGAAATGCCATACACTGACCTGGAAGAGACCACAGGGCCCAGGCACATTCTGAACCCTTCCCACATCCCCGCGGTTTTGCTAGCAGGAGTTCAACCCCAAGGAACACAGCCCGGAGACCCCTGAAGCAAAAACGGCTTCCGACGAACAAAGGCGCTTGCTGTTGAAAACCTATCCCAAGTGGGGGTAGCCAGGTCAATAAAATGCCACACAGCCAGGTGTAAGAAACAACATTGCCCAGGCATGGTCTAAGCCCCTCACCTTGTCCCTGTGCTTTGGGGAGCCGGAGGGACAGCAGAGGCCCACGGCCCTGAGAACCCTTTGCAAAAAGCCGGCTTCCCACGGAAACAGCTTTCCTGAGGTGCAGACCCTATCCCAAAGGGTGGTGGCAAGGGAAAGCAAATGCCATCCCCTTCTCTGGAAGAAACCCCAGTGCCCAGCCATGTTCTAAGCCCTCCCCTCCTCCCTGGGCTTCTGGCAGCAGGAGAGAAAAGAGAGGAGCACAGCACTGGGACCCGTTGACAGAAACCGGCTTCCCACAAGGAAGTCCTTCTCCACGTGCAGAAATTCTCCCCAGTGCCTGTGGCAAGGTGAAAGAAATGCCATACACTGACCTGGAAGAGACCACAGGGCCCAGGCACAGTCTGAGCCCTTCCCTCATCCCGGCGGTTTTGCTAGCAGGAGTTCAACCCCAACGAACACAGCCCGGAGACCCCCTGGGGCCCAAACGGCTTCCAACAAACAATATGCTCTTGCTGTGGAAAACCTATCCCAAGTGTGGGTAGCCAGGTCAACAAAATGCCACACACCCAGGTGGATGAAACAACATTGCCCAGGCATGGTCTAAGCCCCTCACCTCGTCCCTGTGCTTTGGGGATCTGGAGGGACCCCTGAGGCCCACGGGCCTGAGGCCCGTTGGGCAGAAAGATGGCTTCCCAAGTTAACAGCTTTCCTGAGGTGCAGACCCTATCCCAAGGGGTGGTGGCAAGGGAAAGCAAATGCCATCCCCTTCTCTGGAAGAAACCCCAGTGCCCAGGCATGTTCTAAGCCCTCCCCTCCTCACTGGGCTTCTGGCAGCAGGAGAGAAAAGAGAGGAGCACAGCAATGGGACTCTTTGACAGAAACCGGCTTACCACGAGGAAGTCCTTCTCCACGTGCAGACATGCTTCCCAGTGCCTGTGGCAAGGGGAAGGAAATGCCATACACTGACCTGGAAGAGACCACAGGGCCCAGGCACAGTCTGAGCACTTGCCTCATCCCGGCGGTTTTGTTAGCAGGAATTCCACCACAAGGAACACAGCCCGGAGACCCCCTGGGGCCCAAACGGCTTCCGAAGAACAATATGCTCTTGCTGTGGAAAACCTATCCGAAGTGGGGGTAGCCAGGTCAACAAAATACCACACACCCAGGTGGAAGAAACAACATGGCCCAAGCATGGTCTAAGCCCCTCACTTCGTCCCTGTGCTCTGGGGAGCCGTACGGACCCCCGAGGCCCACGGCCCTGAGGCCCGTTGGGCAGAAAGCCGGCTTCCCACGGAAACAGTTTTCCTGAGGTACAGACCATATCCCAAGGGGTGGTGGCAAGGGAAAGCAAATGCCATCCTCTTCTCTGGAAGAAACCCCAATGCCCAGCCATGTTCTAAGCCCTCCCCTCCTCCCTGGGCTTCTGGCAGCAGGAGAGAAAAGAGAGGAGCACAGCACTGGGACCCTTTGACACAAACCGGCTTCCCACGAGGAAGTCCTTCTCCACGTGCAGACATGCTCCCCAATGCCTGTGTCAAGGTGAAGGAAATGCCATACACTGACCTGGAAGAGACCACAGGGCCCAGGCACAGTCTGAGCCCTTCCCTATCCCAGCGGTTTTGCTAGCAGGAGTTCAAGCCCAACGAACACAGCCCGGAGACCCCTGGGGCAAAAACGGCTTCCGACGAACAATAGGTGCTTGCTGTGGAATCCTATCCCAAGTGGGGGTAGCCAGGTCAACAAAATGCCAAACACCCAGGTGTAAGAAACAACATTGCCCAGGCACGGTCCAAGCCCCTCACCTCGTCCCTGTCCTTTGGGGAGCCGGAGGGACACCCGAGGCCCACGGCCCTGAGACCCCTTTGCAAAAAGCCGGCTTCCCACGGAAACAGTTTTCCTGAGGTACAGACCCTATCCCAAGTGGTTGTGGCAACGTAATGCAAAAGCCCTCCACTTCTCTGGAAGAAACCACAGTGCCCAGCCATGTTCTAAGCCGTCCCATCCTCCCTGGGCTTCTGGCAGCAGGAGTGAAAAGAGAGGAGTAGGGCACTGGGACCCGTTTGAGAAAAACCGGCTTCCCACGGGAAAGTCTTTCTCCACGTGCAGACATGCTCCCAGGTGCCTGTGGCAAGGGGAAGGAAATGCCATACACTGACCTGGAAGAGACCACAGGGCCCAGGCACAGTCTGAACCCTTCCCTCATCCCGGCGGTTTTGCTAGCATGAGTTCCCCAACGAACACAGCCCGGAGACCTCTGGGGCAAAAACGGCTTCCGACGAACAATAGGTGCTTGCTGTGGAAAACCTATCCCAAGTGGGGGTAGCGAGGTCAACGAAATGCCACACACCCAGGTGTAAGAAACAACATTGCCCAGGCACGGTCTAAGCCCCTCACCTCGTCCCTGTGCTTTGGGGAGCCGGAGGGACAGCTGAGCCCCACGGCCCTGAGACCCCTTTGCAAAAAGCCGGCTTCCCACGGAAACAGTTTTCCTGAGGTGCACACCCTATCCCAAGTGGTTGTGGCAAGGTAAAGCAAATGCCATCCACTCCTCTGGAAGAAACCACAGTGCCCAGCCATTTTCTAAGCCCTCCCATCCTCCCTGGGCTTCTGGCAGCAGGAGTGAAAAGGGAGGAGCAGGGCACTGGGACCCGTTTGACAAAAACCGGCTTCCCACGGGAAAGTCTTTCTCCACGTGCAGACATGCTCCCAGGTGCCTGTGGCAAGGGGAAGGAAATGCCATACACTGACATGGAAGAGACCACAGGGCCCAGGCACAGTCTGAACACTTCCCTCATCCCGGCGGTTTTGCTAGCAGGAGTTCAACCCCAACGAACACAGCCCGGAGACCCTGAGGCAAAAACAGCTTCCGACGAACAAGAGGTGCTTGACTGGAAAACCTATCCCAAGTGGGGGTAGCCAGGTTAACGAAATGCCACACACCCAGGTGTAAGAAACAACATTGCCCAGGCACGGTCCAAGCCCCTCACCTCGTCCTTGTGCTTTGGGGAGCCGGAGGGACACCCGAGTCCCACGGCCCTGAGACCCCTTTGCAAAAAGCCGGCTTCCCACGGAAACAGTTTTCCTGAGGTGCAGACCCTATCCCAAGTGGTTGTGGCAACGTAATGCAAATGCCCTCCACTTCTCTGGAAGAAACCACAGTGCCCAGCCATGTTCTAAGCCCTCCCATCCTCCCTGGGCTTCTGGCAGCAGGAGTGAAAAGAGAGGAGCAGAGCACTGGGACCCGTTTGACAAAAACCGGCTTCCCACGGGAAAGTCTTTCTCCAGGTGCAGACATGCTCCCAGGTGCCTGTGGCAAGGGGAAGGAAATGCCATACACTGACATGGAAGAGACCACAGGGCCCAGGCACAGTCTGAACACTTCCCTCATCCCGGCGGTTTTGCTAGCAGGAGTTCAACCCCAACGAACACAGCCCAGAGACCCCTGGGGCAAAACCGGCTTCCGACGAACAATAGGTGCTTCCTGTGGAAAACCTATCCCAAGTGGGGGTAGCCAGGTCAACGAAATGCCACACACCAAGGTGTAAGAAACAACATTGCCCAGGCATGGTCTAAGCCCCTCACCTCGTCCCTGTGCTTTTGGGAGCTGGAGGGACACCCAAGGCCCACGGCACTGAGACCCCTTTGCAAAAAGCCGGCTTCCCAAGGAAACAGTTTTCCTGAGGTGCACACCCTATCCCAAGTGGTTGTGGCAAGGTAATGCAAATGCCCTCCACTTCTCTGGAAGAAACCACAGTGCCCAGCCATGTTCTAAGCCCACCCATCCTCCCTGGGCTTCTGGCAGCAGGAGTGAAAAGAGAGGAGCAGAGCACTGGGACCCGTTTGACAAAAACCGGCTTCCCACAGGAAACTCTTTCTCCACGTGCAGACATGCTCCCAGGTGCCTGTGGCAAGGGGAAGGAAATGCCATACACTGACCTGGAAGAGACCACAGGGCCCAGGCACAGTCTGAACCCTTCCCTCATCCCGGCGGTTTTGCTAGCAGGAGTTCAACCCCAACGAACACAGCCCGGAGACCCCTGGGGCAAAAACGGCTTCCGACGAACAAGAGGTGTTTGCTGTGGAAAACCTATCCCAAGTGGGGGTAGCCAGGTCAACAAAATGCCACACACCCAGGTGTAAGAAACAACATTGCCCAGGTATGGTCTAAGCCCCTCACCTCGTCCCTGTGCTTTGGGGAGCCGGAGGGACTCCCGAGGCCCACGGCCCTGAGACCCCTTTGCAAAAATCCGGCTTCCCACGGAAACAGTTTTCCTGAGGTGCAGACTCTCTCACAAGTGGTTGTGGCAAGGTAAAGCAAATGCCCTCCACTTCTCTGGAAGAAACCAGAATGCCCAGCCATGTTCTAAGCCCTCCCATCCTCCCTGGGCTTCTGGCAGCAGGAGTGAAAAGAGAGGAGCAGGGCACTGGGACCCGTTTGACAAAAACCGGTTTCCCACGGGAAAGACTTTCTCCAAGTGCAGACATGCTCCCAGGTGCCTGTGGCAAGGGGAAGGAAATGCCATACACTGACCTGGAAGAGACCACAGGGCCCAGGCACAGTCTGAACCCTTCCCTCATCCCGGCGGTTTTGCTAGCAGGAGTTCAACCCCAACGAACACAGCCCGGAGACCCCTGCGGCAAAAACGGCTTCCGACGAACAATAGGTGCTTGCTGTGGAAAACCTATCCCAAGTGGGGGTAACCAGGTCAACAAAATGCCACACACCCAGGTGTAAGAAACAACATTGCCCAGGTATGGTCTAAGCCCCTCACCTCGTCCCTGTGCTTTGGGGAGCCGGAGGGACTCCCGAGGCCCACGGCCCTGAGACCCCTTTGCAAAAATCCGGCTTCCCACGGAAACAGTTTTCCTGAGGTGCAGACTCTCTCACAAGTGGTTGTGGCAAGGTAAAGCAAATGCCCTCCACTTCTCTGGAAGAAACCACAGTGCCCAGCCATGTTCTAAGACCTCCCATCCTCCCTGGGCTTCTGGCAGCAGGAGTGAAAAGAGAAGAGCAGAGCACTGGGACCCGTTTGACAAAAACCGGCTTCCCACGGGAAAGTCTTTCTCCACGTGCAGTGATGCTCCCAGGTGCCTGTGGCAAGGGGAAGGAAAAGCCATACACTGACCTGGAAGAGACCACAGGGCCCAGGCACAGTCTGAACCCTTCCCTCATCCTGGCGGTTTTGCTAGCAGGAGTTCAACCCCAACGAACACAGCCCGGAGACCCCTGAGGCAAAAACGGCTTCCGACGAACAAGAGGTGCTTGCTGTGGAAAACCTATCCCAAGTGGGGGTAGCCAGGTCAACGAAATGCCACACACCCAGGTGTAAGAAACAACATTGCCCAGGCACGGTCAAAGCCCCTCACCTCGTCCGTGTGCTTTGGGCCCCGGAGGGACGCCCGAGGCCCACGGCCCTGAGGCCCGTTGGGCAGAAAGCCGGCTTCCCACGGAAACAGCTTTCCTGAGGTGCAGACCCTATCCTAAGGGGTGGTGGCAAGGGAAAGCAAATGCCATCCCCTTCTCTGGAAGAAACCACAGTGCCCAGCCATGTTCAAAGCCCTCCCCTCCTCCCTGGGCTTCTGGCAGCAGGAGAGAAAAGAGAGGAGCACAGCACTGGGACCCTTTGACAGAAACGGGCTTCCCACGAGGAAGTCCTTCTCCACGTGCAGACATGCTTCCCAGTGCCTGTGGCAAGGTGAAGGAAATGCCATGCACTGAACTGGAAGAGACCACAGGGCCCAGGCACAGTCTGAGCCCTTCCCTCATCCCGGCGGTTTTGCTAGCAGGAGTTCAACCCCAACGAACACAGCCCGGAGACCCCTGAGGCAAAAACGGCTTCCGACGAACAAAGGCGCTTGCTGTTGAAAACCTATCCCAAGGGGGGGGTAGCCAGGTCAATAAAATGCCACACAGCCAGGTGGAAGAAACAACATGGCCCAGGCATGGTCTAAGCCCCTCACCTCGTCCCTGTGCTTTGGGGAGCCGGAGGGACAGCCGAGGCCCACGGCCCTGAGACCCCTTTGCAAAAAGCCGGCTTCCCACGGAAACAGTTTTCCTGAGGTGCAGACCCTCTCCCAAGTGGTTGTGGCAAGGTAAAGCAACTGCCATCCAGTCCTCTGGAAGAAACCACAGTGCCCAGCCATGTTCTAAGCCCTCCCATCCTCCCTGGGCTTCTGGCAGCAGGAGTGAAAAGAGAGGAGCAGAGCACTGGGACCCGTTTGACAAAAACCGGCTTCCCACGGGAAAGTCTTTCTCCACGTGCAGACATGCTCCCAGGTGCCTGTGGCAAGGGGAAGGAAATGCCATACACTGACCTGGAAGAGACCACAGGGCCCAGGCACAGTCTGAACCCTTCCCTCATCCCGGCGGTTTTGCTAGCAGGAGTTCAACCCCAACGAACACAGCCCGGAGACCCCTGAGGCAAAAACGGCTTCCGACGAACAAAGGCGCTTGCTGTTGAAAACCTATCCCAAGTGGGGGTAGCCAGGTCAATAAAATGCCACACAGCCAGGTGTAAGAAACAACATTGCCCATGCATGGTGTAAGCCCCTCACCTCGTCCCTGTGCTTTGGGGAGCCTGAGGGACAGCCGAGGCCCACGGCCCTGAGAACCCTTTGCAAAAAGCTGGCTTCCCACGGAAACAGCTTTCCTGAGGTGCAGACCCTATCCCAAGGGGTGGAGGCAAGGGAAAAAAATGCCATCTCCTTCTCTGGAAGAAACCCCAGTGCCCAGCCATGTTCTAAGCCCTCCCCTCCTCCCTGGGCATCTAGTAGCAGGAGCGAAAAGAGAGGAGGACAGCACTGGGACGCTTTGACAGAAACCGGCTTCCACGAGGAAGTCCTTCTCCACGTGCAGACATGCTCCCCAGTGCCTGTGGCAAGGTGAAGGAAATACCATACACTGACCTGGAAGAGACCACAGGGCCCAGGCACAGTCTGAGCCCTTCCCTCATCCCGGCTGTTTTGCTAGCAGGAGTTCCACCACAAGGAACACAACCCGGAGACCCCCTGGCGCCCAAACGGCTTCCGACGAACAATATGCTCTTGCTGTGGAAAACCTATCCCAAGAGGGGGTAGCCAGGTCAACAAAATGGCATACACCCAGGTGGAAGAGACAACTAGGCCCAGGCATGGTCTAACCCCTCACCTCCTCTCTGTGCTTTTGGGAGCCGGAGGGACCCCCGAAGCCCACGGCCCTGAGACCCGTTTGGCAGAAAGCCGGCCTCCCACGAAAACAGCTTTCCTGAGTTGCAGACCCTATCCCAAGGGGTGGTGGTAAGGGAAAGCAAATGCCATCTCCTCCTCTGCAATAAACCCCCGTGCCCAGCCATGTTCTAAGCCCTCCCCTCCTCTCTGGGCTTCTGGCAGCAGGAGTGAAAAGAGAGGACCACAGCACTGGGATCCTTTGACGGGAAACCGGCTTCCCACGAGGAAGTCCTTCTCCACGTGCAGACATGCTCCCCAGTGCCTGTGGCAAGGGGAAGGAAATGCCATACACTGACCTGGAAGAGACCACAGGGCCCAGGCACAGTCTGAGCCCTTCCCTCATCCGGGCGGTTTTGCTAGCAGGAGTTCAACCCCAAGGAACACAGCCCGGAGACCCCCTGGAGCCCAAACGGCTTCCGATGAACAACATGCTCTTGCTGTGGAAAACCTATCCCAACTGGGGGTAGCCTGGTCAACAAAATGCCATACACCCAGGTGGAAGAAAGAACATGGCTCAGGCATGGTCAAAGCCCCTCACCTCGTCCCTGTGCTTTGGGGAGCCGGAGGGACCCCCGAAGCCCACGGCCCTGAGGCCCGTTTGGCAGAAAGCCGGCTTCCCAAGGAAACAGATTTCCTGAGGTGCAGACTCTATCCCAAGGGGTGGTGGCAATGAAAGCAAATGCCATCCCCTTCTCTCGAAGAAACCCCAGTGCCCAGCCATGTTCTAAGCCCTCCCCTCCTACCTGGACTTCTGGCTGCAGGAGTGAAAAGAGAGGAGCACAGCATTGGGACCATTTTACAGAAACCGGTTTCCCAGGGGGAAGTCCTTATCCACGTGCAGACATGCTCCCCAGTGCCTGTGGCAAGATGAAGGAAATACCATACACTGACCTGGAAGAGACCACAGGGCCCAGGCACAGTCTGAGCCCTTCCCTCATCCCAGCAGTTTAGCTAGCAGGAGTTCAAGCCCAAGGAACACTGCCTGGAGACCCCTGGGGCAAAAACTGCTTCTGAGGAACAATAGGTGCTTGCTCTGGAAAACATATGCAAATGTGAGTAGCCAGGTCAACAAAATGCCACACACCCAGGCGGAAGAAACAACATGGCCCAGGCATGGTCTAAGCCCCTCACCTCGAGGGTCCCTCTGCTTTAGGGAGCCGGAGGGACAGCCGAGACCCGCGGCCCTGAGACTCCTTTGCAATAAGGCGGCTTCCGACGGATACAGTTTTCCTGAGGTGCAGACCCTACCCCAAGTGGTTGTGGCAAGGTAAAGCAAATGCCCTCCACTTCTCTGGAAGAAACGACAGTGCCCAGCCATGTTCTAAGCCCTCCCATCCTCCCTGGGCTTCTGGCAGCAGGGGTGAAAAGAGAGGACCAGAGCACTGGGACCCGTTGGACAAAAACCGGCTTCCCACAGGAAAGTCTTTCTCCACGTGCAGACATGCTCCCAGGTGCCTGTGGCAAGGGGAAGGAAATGCCATACACTGACCTGGAAGAGACCACAGGGCCCAGGCACAGTCTGAACCCTTCCCTCATCCCGGCGGTTTTGCTAGGAGGAGTTCAACCCCAACGAACACAGCCCGGAGACCCCTGGGGCAAAGACGGCTTCCGACGAACAATAGGTGCTTGCTGTGGAAAACCTATCCCAAGTGGGGGTAGCCAGGTCAACAAAATGCCACACACCCAGGTGTAAGAAACAACATTGCCCAGGCATGGTCTAAGCCCCTCACTTCGTCCCTGTGCTTTGGGGAGCCGGAGGGACACCCGAGGCCCACGGCCCTGAGACACCTTTGCAAAAAGCCGGCTTCCCACGGATACAGTTTTCCTGAGGTGCAGACCCTCTCCCAAGTGGTTGTGGCAAGGTAAAGCAAATGCCCTCCACTTCTCTGGAAGAAACCACAGTGCCCAGCCACGTTCTAAGCCCTCCCATCCTCCCTGGGCTTCTGGCAGCAGGAGTGAAAAGAGAAGAGCAGAGCACTGGGACCCGTTTGACAAAAACCGGCTTCCCAGGGGAAAGTCTTTCTCCACGTGCAGACATGCTCCCTGGTGCCTGTGGCAAGGGGAAGGAAATGCCATACACTGACCTGGAAGAGACCACAGGGCCCAGGCACAGTCTGAACCCTTCCCTCATCCCGGCGGTTTTGGTAGCAGGAGTTCAACCCCAACGAACACAGCCCGGAGACCCCTGGGGCAAAGACGGCTTCCGACGAACAATAGGTGCTTGCTGTGGAAAAGTTATCCCAAGTGGGGGTAGCCATGTCAACAAAATGCCACACACCCAGGTGTAAGAAACAACATTGCCCAGGCATGGTCTAAGCCCCTCACCTCGTCCCTGTGCTTTGGGGAGCCGGAGGGACCCCCGAGGCCCACGGTCCTGAGGCCCGTTTGGAGAAAGCCGGCTTCCCACGGAAACAGCTTTCCTGAGGTGCAGACCCTATCCCAAGGGGTGGTGGCAAGGGAAAGCAAATGCCATCCCCTTCTCAGGAAGAAACCCCAGTGCCCAGCCATGTTCTAAGCCCTCCCGTCCTCCCTGGGCTTCTGGCAGCAGGAGTGAAAAGAGAGGAGCACAGCACTGGGACCCTTTTGACAGAAACCGGCTTCCCACGAGGAAGTCCTTCTCCACGTGCAGACATGCTCCCCAGTGCCTGTGGCAAGGTGAAGGAAATGCCATACACTGACCTGGAAGAGACCACAGGGCCCAGGCACAGTGTGAGCCCTTCCTTCATCCCGGCG
Organism: Ursus americanus; assembly: GCF_024610735.1. NCBI lineage: Eukaryota > Metazoa > Chordata > Mammalia > Carnivora > Ursidae > Ursus > Ursus americanus. The sequence continues at coordinate 1,950,947 of NW_028273633.1, forward strand.
GTTATGCTAACAGGAGTTCAACCCCAACGAACAGAGCCCGGAGATCCGCTGGGCCCAAACGGCTTCCGAGGAACAATATGCTCTTGCTGTGGAAAACCTATCCCAAGTGGGGGTAGCCAGGTCAACAAAATGCCACACACCCAGATGTAAGAAACAACATTGCCCAGGCATGGTCTAAGCCCCTCATCTCGTCCCTGTGCTTTGGGAAGCCGGAGGGACAGCCGAGGCCCAGGGCCCTGAGACCCTTTTGCCAAAAGCCGGCTTCCCACGGAAACAGTTTTCCTGAGGTGCAGACCCTCTCACAAGTGGTTGTGGCAAGGTAAAGCAAATGCCCTCCTGTTCTCTGGAAGAAACCACAGTGCCCAGCCATGTTCTAAGCCCTCCCATCCTCCCTGGGCTTCTGGCAGCAGGAGTGAAAAGAGAGGAGCAGAGCACTGGGACCCGTTTGACACAAATCCGGCTTCCCACGGGAAAGTCTTTCTCCACGTGCAGACATGCTCCCAGGTGCCTGTGGCAAGGGGAAGGAAATGCCATACACTGACCTGGAAGAGACCACAGGGCCCAGGCACAGTCTGAACCCTTTCCTCATCCCGGCGGTTTTGCTAGCAGGAGTTCAACCCCAAGGAACACAGCCCGGAGACCCCCTGGGGCAAAAACGGCTTCCGACGAACAATAGGTGCTTGCTGTGGAAAACCTATCCCAAGTGGGGGTAGCCAGGTCAACAAAATGCCACACACCCAGATGTAAGAAACAACATTGCCCAGGCATGGTCGAAGCCCCTCACCTCGTCCCTGTGCTTTGGGGAGCCGGAGGGACTCCCGAGGCCCACGGCCCTGAGACCCCTTTGCAAAAATCCGGCTTCCCACGGATACAGTTTTCCTGAGGTGCAGACCCTATCCCAGGTGGTTGTGGCAAGGTAAAGCAAATGCCCTCCACTTCTCTGGAAGAAACCACAGTGCCCAGCCATGTTCTAAGCCCTCCCATCCTCCCTGGGCTTCTGGCAGCAGGAGTGAAAAGAGAGGAGCATAGCACTGGGACTCTTTGACAGAAACCGGCTTCCCATGAAAAAGTCATTCTCCACGTGCAGACATGCTCCCCAGTGCCTGTGGCAAGGTGAAGGAAATGCCATACACTGACCTGGAAGAGACCACAGGGCCCAGGCACAGTCTGAGCCCTTCCCTCATCCAGGCGGTTTTGCTAGCAGGAGTTCCACCCCAACGAACACAGCCCGGAGACCCCCTGGGACCCAAACGGCTTCCGACGAACAATATGCTCTGGCTGTGGAAAACCTATCCCAAGTGCGGGTAGCCAGGTGAACAAAATGCCACACACCCAGGTGGAAGAAACAACATGGCCCAGGCATGGTCTAAGCCCCTCACCTCGTCCCTGTGCTTTGGGGAGCCGGAGGGACCCCCGAGGCCCACGGCCCTGAGGCCCGTTGGGCAGAAAGCCGGCTTCCCACGGAAACAGCTTTCCTTAGGTGCAGACCCTATCCCAAGGGGTGGTGGCAAGGTAAAGCAAATGCCATCCCCTTCTCAGGAAGAAACCCCAGTGCCCAACCATGTTCTAAGCCCTCCCATCCTCCCTGGGCTTCTGGCAGCAGGAATGAAAAGAGAGGAGCACAGCACTGGGATCCGTCTGACAGAAACCGGCTTCCCACTGGGAAGTCCTTCTCCATGTGCAGACATGCTCCCCAGTGCCTGTGGCAAGGGTAAGGAAATGCCATACACTGACCTGGAAGAGACCACAGGGCCCAGGCACAGTCTGAACCCTTCCCTCATCCCGGCGGTTTGGCTAGCAGGAGTTCAACCCCAACGAACACAGCCCGGAGACCCCTGGGGCAAAAACGGCTTCCGACGAACAAGAGGTGCTTGCTGTGGAAAACCTATCCCAAGTGGGGGTAGCCAGGTCAACAAAATGCCACACACCCAGATGTAAGAAACAACATTGCCCAGGCATGGTCTAAGCCCCTCACCTCGAGGGTCCCTCTGCTTTAGGGAGCCGGAGGGACAGCCGAGGCCCACGGCCCTGAGACTCCTTTGCAAAAAGGCGGCTTCTTACGGATACAGTTTTCCTGAGGTGCAGACACTATCCCCAGTGGTTGTGGCAAGGTAAAGCAAATGCCCTCCACTTCTCTGGAAGAAACCACAGTGCCCAGCCATGTTCTAAGCCCTCCCATCCTCCCTGGGCTTCTGGCAGCAGGAGTGAAAAGAGAGGAGCAGAGCACTGGGACCCGTTTGACACAAATCCGGCTTCCCACGGGAAAGTCTTTCTCCACGTGCAGACATGCTCCCAGGTGCCTGTGGCAAGGGGAAGGAAATGCCATACACTGACCTGGAAGAGACCACAGGGCCCAGGCACAGTCTGATCCCTTCCCTCATCCCGGCGGTTTTGCTAGCAGGAGTTAAACCCCAACGAACACAGCCCAGAGACCCCTGGGGCAAAACCGGCTTCCGACGAACAATAGGTGCTTCCTGTGGAAAACCTATCCCAAGTGGGGGTAGCCAAGTCAACGAAATGCCACACACCAAGGTGTAAGAAACAACATTGCCCAGGCATGGTCGAAGCCCCTCACCTCGTCCCTGTGCTTTGGGGAGCCGGAGGGACACCCGAGGCCCTCGGCCCTGAGACCCCTTTGCAAAAAGCCGGCTTCCCACGGATACAGTTTTCCTGAGGTGCAGACCCTATCCCAAGTGGTTGTGGCAAGGTAAAGCAAATGCCCTCCACTTCTCTGGAAGAAACCACAGTGCCCAGCCATGTTCTAAGCCCTCCCATCCTCCCTGGGCTTCTGGCAGCAGGAGTGAAAAGAGAGGAGCATAGCACTGGGACTCTTTGACAGAAACCGGCTTCCCATGAAAAAGTCATTCTCCACGTGCAGACATGCTCCCCAGTGCCTGTGGCAAGGTGAAGGGAATGCCATACACTGACCTGGAAGAGACCACAGGGCCCAGGCACAGTCTGAGCCCTTCCCTCATCCCGGTGGTTTTGCTAGCAGGAGTTCCACCCCAACGAACACAGCCCGGAGACCCCCTGGGGCCCAAACGGCTTCCGACGAACAATATGCTCTGGCTGTGGAAAACCTATCCCAAGTGGGGGTAGCCAGGTGAACAAAATGCCACACACCCAGGTGGAAGAAACAACATGGCCCAGGCATGGTCTCAGCCCCTCACCTCGTCCCTGTGCTTTGGGGAGCCGGAGGGACCCCCGAGGCCCACGGCCCTGAGGCCCGTTGGGCAGAAAGCCGGCTTCCCACGGAAACAGCTTTCCTGAGGTGCAGACCCTATCCCAAGGGGTGGTGGCAAGGTAAAGCAAATGCCATCCCCTTCTCAGGAAGAAACCCCAGTGCCCAACCATGTTCTAAGCCCTCCCCTCCTCCCTGGGCTTCTGGCAGCAGGAGTGAAAAGAGAGGAGCACAGCACTGGGATCCGTTTGACAGAAACCGGCTTCCCACTGGGAAGTCCTTCTCCATGTGCAGACATGCTCCCCAGTGCCTGTGGCAAGGTGAAGGAAATGCCATACACTGACCTGGAAGAGACCACAGGGCCCAGGCACGGTCTGAGCCCTTCCCTTATCCCGGGAGTTTTGCTAGCAGGAGTTCAACCGCAAGGAACACAGCCCGGAGACCCCCTGGGGCCCAAACGGCTTCCGACGAACAATATGCTCTTGCTGAGGAAAACCTATCCCAAGTGGGGGTAGCCAGGTCAACAAAATGCCACACACCCTGGTGGAAGAAACAACATGGCCCAGGCATGGTCTAAGACCCTACCTCGTCCCTGTGCTTTGGGGAGCCGGAGGGACCGGGAGGCCCACGGCCCTGAGGCCCGTTGGGCAGAAAGCCGGCTTCCCACGGAAACAGCTTTCCTGAGGTGCAGACCCTATCCCAAGGGCTGGTGGCAAGGGAAATCAAATGCCATCCCCTTCTCAGGAAGAAACCCCAGTGTCCAGCCATGTTCTAAGCCCTCCCCTCCTCCCTGGGCTTCTGGCAGCAGGAGTGAAAAGAGAGGAGCACAGCACTGGGACCCGTTTGACAGAAACCGGCTTCCCACGAGGAAGA